>NC_084595.1:38519764-38544764 GCF_033807715.1 Cololabis saira | reverse complement strand
GAATTGTGACAGCTCATGTAATACCACTTTATCCCACTAGATGGGCATTTCATTGTACCAGAGACAAGGGTCAGCCAATCAAACTGAAACTATGCACACATGGGCAGGACTGATGCAAAGCACACAGGTTACTTGTGTAGACAGCAGGAATACATTTGATTGATTGGTAATGGTATTACAATGGTACGTCAGAAACACCCACCATTGAGTGTACCAACAACGCTGCAACATTTGACTCATTATAGACTTAAAGCGTGTTCAGGATGAAGCCTCAAACCTTATGGTTACCGTAGAAGCATCGTGAATTCTGGGCTACAACAGTCTTAAAGATCTTCTAATTTTAATATGAAATATTTGTGACTTAACATAAACAAAGAAAAAAGCTCAATCGTAAATCTTTGCGGTAATTAATTTGAGAAATGCCGGAAATTTAAACTAAATGATTGAAAGATAGGGCAGTACGGTGGCTTGGTGGTTAGCACTGTTGCCTCACAGCGAGAAGGTTCCCGGTTCCCTGGCCCGGCGAGGGTCTTTCAGTGTGGAGTTTGCATGTTCTCCCCCGTGCTTGCGTGGGTTCCCTCCGGGTACTCCGGCTTCCTTCCACAGTCCAAAAACATGCGTGGTAGGTTAATTGGTGAATCTAAATTGCTTGTAGGTGTGAGTGTGAGTGTGTCTGGTTGTTTGTCTCTATATGTGGTCCTGCGATAGACTGGCGACCTGTCCAGGCCTCTCGTCTGTGATTTGCTGGATAGGCTCCAGCAGACACCCATGACCCCGTGCAAAGGATAAAGCGGGTATAGAAAATGGATGGATTTAAATATACAGCAAACTATGCTCTTAGCTCACTGATCAAAACTGAAATCTGACAAAAACATGTAAAGGAATGAGTCAAAGCTGCATTAGGGTTTGATGTTTAAGCAGCTTTTTTCCCCGCTTTAGTCGCAGAGCAAAATACTTAAAAGTTGCTTGACTGTTTTAGTTTTCCACAGTTGAGGGGGATGAGAACAGCTCAGCACAATGCAGAACCTAACTGGACCTCAGACTTGGCAGCTTATCGATGCACGTGCATGTAAAGAGTAACAGTTCTACTTCAACTTCAAATCTGACGCAGGTGCTAGTTTTCAACATCAAACTGATTGTGGGAAGTCTTTTTTTAACTTTGAGGAACAGAGATAACAGAAAACAAAAATCAAGCAAAACATATTTTCATCTCTCATGGGTCTATTGACGGTCATGGTCCACACACCATCAAAGGGCCACAAACTCATGCACTCTTTCCTCTGGTTAATTTAATGTAACCAATCGACCTAACATGCACTCTGCTGGACTGTTGACGGAGGGAGAATATACACACTGGACACTGCAAGGCCCCAGCTGAGGAGCCAGGAACCTCCTTAGAGTGAGACAACACCAAGAAAATGTTGCTGTTCCAAACAATTTAGTAATTTTGAAGTGTGACACATTCATACGGTAAAGGCTGTTCTACTTTATACAGACTACAACGGATGTTGCTTTTGCTGTGCTTCATTTATCATCGTTACAGATTCTGCAGATGTGAGGTTGAGAGTTATATTGAGCAAGTTCAGGAACATCCGAGGGACTGAGACGCTCGGGCTGAGTTCTGGTTAATGAAAATGTCAGCGATGTTTGCTGTAACTTTTAGAATCTGGCTTTGACCCCAGAAGATAAAGACACTATCTGGATTTCAGAATTTTCCATGGAGCTATCAATGTTTATTTTAGTCTCACACCTGTTCAGCTTCAATTTATGGAATCTAAATTATAAAGCTGGATGGAAGTTAAAAATAAAAAGATTTTAGGGGGGTTTAATGTTATGTAATCCTCCAGATATTTGCACTGTAAAGAAAATGTCATTTCCAGATATTAGGAAAACTCTTTCAGGATTTGTCTGGATGGATTCATTAAAAATGTTTACGTAGGTAAGTTGAAGTTATTAAGTAAACTATTTGCAAGATAGCCTAACAAACTGCATAATTCTATATTATTGCCACCTGGAACACTTTTATTGTCCAATTGTAGAGGCTACACGTCTGAAAGTAAAGGATCTCTTGTGCACAGTCAAGCCTCGGTTAGCCTTTAGAGGAGAATAAGTCATTTACATATCATTTTAGTCACGTTACCTGTGCTTCTAAAAAGCTTAGGCTGCAGGACGTAACGACTCCACGTGCATTAGTTGCTTAGAACTTTGTATCTCATTACACCTTCAGAAAAACACTGTCATGTTGATCCCATCATATCCACAATAATCTTCCAGCATTTCTAAATTCTGAATAAACAACATGCATGTGATCAAGAAATAAGCCAATAAAACCAATCAGCGAAGTTTGTGAAGGAATCCTTTTTATACTAGTGAGAAAACTGGATTGCATCATCGGCATGGCTTACATTATCTAATCTTTTAAACTCTATTGCCCTCCTGAGATCCAGTATAACGCCTTTTAATAGATGTAGTATCATGCTCCTTGATATCACCACAATAAGGTAAAATATTATGTACGCTGGATATTATGGACAAACTGCTTTTGATAAGTAAAATGATTATTATTAGTGCTGATTCCAGAGTAAACAGACAAGTTAATTGATTCATATAAATTAGGGTGAAAGTTACTTTTTTTTTTTTTTCGGCCATGGTTAAAGGCGGTACATGTGCTTCAGTAGGTAGAGGACTAATTTTTCTTTCCCAGAGTAGTTTTTACTCATTGTACCAGACATGGCCCACAATGTGATTCAACACAACAGGTGTTACATTACTGTTTCAATATGTGACTTTTAGCAGAGATATTCTTTCACAACACCTAAATCCTTTTTGAGAAAAAAGAAAATCAGGTCAAAATACTCAGTTTGATTTGTCTATTGCAATTTTTTTCTAGATGGGAACTACATATACCATAGAGCTGTGTAGGAAAGTGCATCCTAACCAGATATGCATTAGAAAACTACAACAACAATTTACCATGTTTACCATGTTTACCATTACATTTTCAGAGGCAACTGTTCAGATGCACATTAAATGATGTGTAGGTATTCAATTTTATCGATAGATAAATAATCACAAAACTCCAGCTTCTAATATAGCACATGGAAAGAAGCATAAGATCAGATCCAACGACTGAACAATCAGAAATCTTTGTTTATGGGCTGTTGACCTCTCAGAGCCATTAAACCCAGTGACCCAGTTGTAGAGTGCTGGCTGTGACTCTTGTTTTGTGCAGGGGATCTATGTGTGTGTGTGTGTGTGTGTTTGTGTGTGTGTCAGGTACCAGGGGCAGCTGGGATGGCAGGTGTCACTTCCTTCTGGTGGGCGCTGATGTATGTACACAACACAGTGGCGTTATTGTGGCGGAGACCCCGGGCGTGAGGGCGCCCATTCTTTTGCCTCATCAACTGAAACTGCTCAGAGAGCTAAGCTGATGGTCTGGCACCAGCCTGGGATGAGGGGAGGATGCATTCAGGAGCGGGTGGGGGGTAGTGTTGGTGGTCTCCCTCCCCCCTACTGCACACACACACACAAACACACACACAAACACACACTCAAACAATGCCAAGAGCCTTTCAGACTGTCCTGTGCTCTGGAAATGGATATTATGGTTGGTGTGGTTATGTTGCAAGAGAGCATGAAACACATGCATCTTGCAGGGCTGACAAAGATGGACCTCCCTAACAATGCCGAGCTTCCACGGCGTTTTGCGTCACTTGTGCAACACCCCACACGTACACACCCTACAACGTGAGAGAATACTACGACTTCATTCAAGTCGCTCCGCCCCTCAACTTAAATAAATGGGGGCTTGACCAATAAGATCCGCGATAGATCAGCCGATGATCAGATGACTGAAAAGGGGAAACTATTTAAAAGTCCAAAGACACGGCAGACGCAGGTTAAACATCACATCCCCGGCGCTCCCAGCCTGACGCGCAGGTCCCGTCGCTCTTTGTCTCCCCGCGTTGTCAGCAGGATCACAAAACACGCTTTTAACTCCCAGACAGCTTTTAATTGCTGCTCTCCTTTTTTTGCAATCGAGAAATGAGTCATAAAGCTCTCATGTTGTTCGTTTTTCTCCAATATTTTTCTGTATTTTTGTCGTCCGCTACTGGGGAAAACTCTATTCTCAAAGGTAAGACATGGGTGTGTTTCTATTGTTCATTTTATTGTTTTTTTTTTTTTTTTTAATTAATTTGCCCTTTCCGGCCTCCAAAAGGGGAATAACACTCCACATGAATTAAATATGCATGTGAAAGTTCAGGAATTAGGATATCGACCAACATGCCGGTATACGCATCTGAGATTTTGGCCAATTTTTACGCTTGGCTGGAATTGGATTCACTTCAAAGTGTACGGCTATTTTTAAAACTGTAACAAGTGTCGCGGAGGGAGCAACTCGGGGAAAAGTGGGGATTGATCTTTAAAAAGCCAAGCCTGCGACGTGTCCCTTTTTTTTTTTTAAGGGGGGGGTTAAGCAGCGGGATCTTGACGGTCCGAGCGGAGAAGGAAGCGCAGCAGCGCCACGTCCTGCGGACCTTTTGGACCAAATCTCGCTCAGTCTGCCGTTACTTTACCCCGATCTGAATATGAACTCTGATAACCCTGGAGATATTTTTTTTTTTTTTTTTTTGGTTCCATAATTAAAGTCTGAGCCGTTTCTGCGCTCAGCGAGTCGGCAAACAAGTTTCATTCATTCCTTTGTGGTGTGGGCTATTGTGGAGTTTGTTCTTTTTAAGTCAGGATTTTCAAACTTTTTTCATAGTACCGGTCAGATTGTGTGTTCCCTTTTATCTTTTTTTCCCCTCCCTTTTGTTTGTTGGCCTGTTAAGTTAAAAAGCAGACAGTTTGAGTCAGACGCTTGACGAGCAGCAGCTGCGTCAAAGAATGGCACCGCGGTTTTGCGCATGCGTCAGGAGAACACGCTCTACCGGCTTCATCTTAACAGATGTTTTGGCAGCGGTTCCTCCGAGCAAATGTTGAGAATCACTTGTTGAAAGGACTTCTTTCCCAGAAAAGGTTTTTTTTAACATGTTTGTATTGTAACTTTAGGTGAAGATGGGGAAGTTGACTTGTCAACTGACGCGCTCAATGGCATCGTCAGATACAACATGAGGAAGAGTTTGGATCTGGAACAGGAGGGCTGTTACCTGCAAGTAGGCCAGAAGACACGCCTAGAGGAGTGTGGCTTCAACACGACATCCAAGACCATCTTTGTAATACATGGCTGGACGGTATGCAACAGCATCATCTTCTCTTCCCGTCAGATTTTCATGCACCTCCATTAAAACTTGGTTCAGTCTCAAAGAGTAAATGAACTGCATCTCCAGCCAGAACTTTAATTTGAATCTACACTGTTTGCTTACAATCGTTTTGTACTAAAGACTCCCTTCTCATCTCCTCCAGATGAGCGGTATGTTTGAACGCTGGATGCACAAG
The DNA here is from genome assembly GCF_033807715.1 of Cololabis saira. Lineage (NCBI taxonomy): Eukaryota > Metazoa > Chordata > Actinopteri > Beloniformes > Belonidae > Cololabis > Cololabis saira. Next base: position 38,539,325 of record NC_084595.1, on the reverse strand, counting down.
TTGGTGTCGGCACTGATGCAGCGTGAAAACGAGGCCAACGTGGTGGTGGTTGACTGGATACCACTGGCTCAGCAACTATACCCTGATGCCGTCAACCACACGAAAGACGTCGGTCTCAATATTGCCAACATGCTCAACTGGCTTCAGGTGTGTACACTGACTTGGAATCAAAGACTTCCTCTTGTGAATCATTTCAGGCGTTTCTGCAACCCTAATGTGACTTGCACCAGTTAATGTGACCGTAACACCACTGAACTTACAGTAACTCTACCCACATGAATAAAACACTCAATGTTGACAAAGACATCATTAATTTGTTCCTGTAAAAGTAATTTTAGTGTACACTCTCATTTGGCTTTCTGAAGCTGAAAGTTGTCTCACTCCCATTTGTCCCCCCTTTTATATACATTTGCATGATTTAGGACATCTAATCATAACCCTTTTTTTGTGGGGGCGCCTTAAATGAGTTGCTAAAATAATCCTTGCCTAGCTGTTCAAGCTTTGCTTACATGGCATTTTGTCTTTAAAAGGTATTTTTCTAGATCTGTCTTCAGTAAACGTGAGACAACTGTGACAATTCCTGTTCTGCAGTGGGCATTTTTTGCCTGAAATTGAACTAGTGAGGAAGGCTTTAGGCAGCCTGCCACATGGTTGTAAACACAGACAAGAGACTCTCTCTGAGACAGATGGTGGACGCACTGTTGCATGGAGGGAACAGTCACTGGATTCAGTTCAGTTAACTGAGCCTGGCTTAGCTGCGAGCATGACTCCTTACTGGGTGAAATCCAGGAGCTACTAGAACCTCTGCTAAAGTTGTTTCCCTCTTTTTGTTTAAATAAAAACAGGATGAGCAGCAGCTGCCTCTGAAGACTGTGCACCTGATTGGCTACAGTTTGGGTGCTCACGTAGCTGGATATGCAGGAACATTTGTAAAAGGGACCATCGGCAGAATCACTGGTGAGTTGAATACGTCACAACTTTGCAAAAAGAGTGCTAATTTCCCAAAAATGTGTGGATTGAGTTTTAATTTAATTTTTTCTATATAGGTCTAGACCCAGCAGGACCTATGTTTGAAGGTGTGGAAGAGCAGAACCGACTCTCCCCTGATGACGCAGACTTTGTGGATGTTCTGCATACTTACACTCGGGAGGCCTTGGGTGTGAGCATCGGAATCCAGCAGCCAATCGGAGATGTTGACATCTACCCCAACGGTGGCGAGGTGCAGCCTGGCTGTGCGCTCGGCGACGTGCTGGCGGTGGCAGGAAGTAAGTGTTTGCACACCAGTTGGGTGTTGGCTCTTAAAAGCCTGCCTTGAACAATTGTTACAGCTATAATTCTGCACTTAAAGTTTTCATCCATTCACTCCTCACTGAAAATAAACTAAACAAAAACTGTTCTCCATTTCTCCAGATTTCATGGAGGTGATGAAGTGTGAACACGAGCGTGCGGTGCACTTGTTCGTGGACTCCCTGATGAACAAGGAGCACGTGAGCTTTGCCTTCCAGTGCACCGGCCCGGATCGCTTCAGGAAAGGAATCTGCCTCAGCTGCCGCAAAAACCGCTGCAACAACATCGGCTACAACGCCAGAAAGATGCGCAAGAGGCGGAACAGTAAAATGTACCTGAAAACGCGTGCCGACACTCCCTTCGGAGGTGAGATGCAGCACTTGATCTGGAAACGCTTTGTTGTCCCTTACTACGTTGTGTATTTCCTGGAGCTACTGATAAGAGACTATAATACTTGTTACACCTTATCATGTTTTATGATTGTCATGTGAGCTACTACTGTACACACCAAATGGATTAAGTATTAACTTTCTCTCCCCATTCTTAACTCTTTAAGGCTACCACTATCAGATGAAGATGCACGTGTTCAACAGGAAACAAGCAGATGATGCAGATCCCACCTTTTTCGTCAAGTTGTACGGCGCTCACAGCGATACTGGGAACTTGCTTGTTGATGTGTAAGTTCAAACTAGAGGGAAAATCCAGTCATAACTTAAAACACCTTGCATGATGCATAGAAGAATTTGGCTGCATTCCTTTGACTATGTTAATTAAAAAAAAAAATGTTTATTAAAAGAAACTGACCTGAAACTTTCATAGCAACTGATTGTAAACATTGTTTGTGCAGCTATGATGAAGCAGTGGGCCTGAACCACACCAACACTTTCTTGGTGTTCACGGAGGAGGATATCGGTGACCTGCTGAAGATCCGTCTGAGCTGGGAGGGAGACTCTGAATCCTGGAACTCTGTTTGGAAAAACATCAAGAAGTCCTTCTGGGCCTGGAACAAGCCGCCTCCCAGGGCCGTACTCGAAGTTCGTCGGATCCGTGTGAAAGCAGGAGAAACGCAGAAAAAGTGAGCTGGGGGTGGATTTGCTGGATATACCGTACTCTACACACCTGCTATAGCGTCAATTCTGTGAGCAAACATTAAAATTCTCTCTACGTTGCAGGTTCACATTTTGCGCCCAAGATCCTTCAAAAACGGAGATCTCCCCTGGGGAATCGGTGACTTTTGTTAAATGTCGTGATGGCTGGGAAGTGAAACCAAGAAAACGGTAAATAAGAATTTGAACCTGTACTTGAAACGGTTTGTCTCAAGACTCTGTAATATAGTGTTAACTAATTCTGCATTTTTTTGACCAACAGGGTTCCTATGTAACAACTTCGCACTGACTTGAGCATTGTGAACATGGGGGACCCAACGCAAATCAGGGAGAAGCACCATTTTCCTGTCATTTTTGAGCACTTTTCAATGGATTGATCAGCACATGGGACGGAGGATTCAGCTCTTGGTGACTGTGGGAGCTTCTGTTTTCTTGGGACGAGGACTGTCAAGACTTGAAGGACATTACAAAAGTTTTGCAGGCTGGCAGCACTGGCTATCCTTTGTGTAAGATGGCCTGATGAGCTGCAGAACGTCCCTCTGGACTCGTGAGCTAGAATACAGATCTGTGCCAGTGACGCGACGGAGCAGTTGTAGTTGTACATTTTTAAATATTTTATTTATGAGAAAGTGAAGCACTTAAGACCAATGTTATTTATCAGAGCACATCCCATAATTCTTCCAGATGCAGTATTTGATGTGTGCATGTTAGTGTTTTGTCTGTGCCTTTCTGCTGAGAGATTACTGATGACGCTTTTATAGCTGAGGGCTTTTCTGTTGCATTCAATTGTTCAGAGACTTTTCTGCACAGTGTTAATGTGTGATTTATGGGGTGTCTGTAAATAATGTAAATACGTCTTTTTGTTAAAATAAAGTAATTGTTTATAGACACTGTCTCATTTTAATCATGTGGCTGACGTTGCAGATGCCAAACATTTTGATGGTCAGCTCTCTCATAATTGGAACATGCGGGCAGCGGTTTGTACCGAAATTCAATTTGTCTAATCAATTTGACCTTACTGTAAGATAGCAGCAGCATTCATAGCAGTGGCTGTGAAGTTTACATAACCTTGTGAAACTTCAGGTTTCCAAAATGTGAAGACTTAATCTTTGACATGGACCCTCTTGATGTAATTGGCTAAGGACGTCAGAGCAAAATATTGAATAGTGTGACTCATTACATGTTGCATAAGACCACCTCAACTCGTTTGTGGCAGCGCCTCAACGCTTTGAACAAATCTCCTGACTTCACACATCTTAACGACAGGGATTTTTAATTTTTTTTCTGAAGCGACATCTTTGTCTTGTTGGAATGTGACGTGTCTGACAAGTTTGTGCTAAAATATCTTGGTATTTGGAGCTACTCATTTCCCTCCCAGGCCCAGCTGAAGGGGGGCAGCCCCAAAGCATGATGCTACCACTACCGTGCCCCAGTGTCAGGTGTATTCCTCAGAAGTTTTATAATGGCTATGCACTCAAGAATTTTAGTATTAAGACCAAAAAGTCAAACCTTTGTCTTGTTACACCATAACACATGGTTTATGGGTGGCCGATTTGTGATTTTATTTTTGTAAAAAACAGCTGTCGTCCTGACACGCAGCCCAAAGCAGTGACCAGTATCTGCCAGACAATCCCGTAATTGGCTCTGTTCCTCTTGGTCGTCTCCCTCGTAAGGGTTCTCATCAACTTTAAACGAACCGAACCTTGTGATGTTTGACGTGCCGTTTTTCTCCAATTATTGATCATTTTGACTGCTCATTACATTCATTGCCTTCGGTATTGCTTTAAATCCCTCTCCTGATCGGTACTTTGCAACAATCGAGTCTCACGGTTTCTTTGGAAACTCTTTGTAGCCGCTGACATTTGAGCAAATACTGGAGCAACAGCTGACTTTAATCGGGTTTAAGTCTGAATGACTTTAATCCATGCCAGGTGCATGCCATTTACCTACAGTACTATGTTAAATGTGAATAATCCACTCGAGGTCAGTTACAGCTCCCATTATGAAAGGTCGTACAGACTTATACAATCAGTGATGTAAGCTGCTCATTTTCAACCTAAAATGTCCATTGATTAAATAAATCCTTTCCTTGGATTTCTATTTGTTGGAAAGATCACATGTGACAATACAGACATTTCTGTTGTAATTTTTCTTTTTATTTGAAATACTAATTTCTCAAGGGTCTTTACACTTTTTATACCACTGAAAATCACTTCCAATTAACCCTTAATGCATCACAACCATTTAAACTGATAAACCATGCTTCATTCAAACCCAGTAGTGTTGGGACCAGAGTTTTTAAGAGTTCAAGCAAATATTGCTCATCGTCTGTACATGTAGGTGGTGTCCACATGGAGCTTTGGGACACACTTCAGTCTCCTGCCATCACCTCGATGTTAAACTCTTCTCTTTTCCTTTTAAAAATCACTTGCATCATCTTACTCTGATTTTGTTCTGCTCTAGTGATCCACCAGTGCAAATCAAAGTGCCTTTGTCTTATGAAACTGTAATTTGGCTACTTATTTACCCAAAACGAGCTCCGAACTGGACCTATGTGAAGTTGCAACTCTCACTGGGTTAAAGATAAATCTGAGAACTGTGTTAAAGTTCAAAACAGTTTATTGATTTGTCTTATTTACACAGACTGTCATTGCCCAGCAGCAACCTCTTCTGTCAATATAACTAAAACCCCGCCGTGTTCCGGCTAGATTACATCTAGTTTTATTTACTAATGCTGTAGAGATTTATCACTTCTAATGGCGACTCTGTATTTGCTTTAGCATGAAGCACTGAAACAACTGCATCCGTTTTACCCTCTTTACACATTTTGAGGAAGTTTGATCTTCAAATATTTTGTGTCATGTCCAGATGTCTTCAACTGGAGTATTTTCTGGTCTTTATTTGTCCTTGGTGCTTTGTTTTGTTCTCGGGGCAAATCTTACGAATATATCTCTCTTTATATTTCCGTTTTTCTCAGATCTCAACATTCCTTTCAATACTTATTCACCATGTGTGTCACATCATGCCAGACTAAATCTATCTATTTATAAACCACAAACACCCCCTCATTAACCAACACTACACCTGTTTGCATCTGTGACTCACCTCCATGTATTGAGTAGGAGTATTTAGACTATCTACACATTGTTTACACAATTTGCAGTTGGTCATTTTGGCCTCATTGGTAACCACAGACTGTTTGTCTGTTTCAAACATATTCTATCGCTGATAAAAGTTCACTCATTTTACACATAGATATTAGATTCACAAGTAAAAATGGATGCAATCCAATACATCAGCTTTATACTAAGTTTTTATTGGAAGTGTTGTTTGCTGGTAAGAGGTGACAGATTGGGGTTGACGTGGTGTAACATGATCAGAACAAATCCATCACATTCGGACACTGAAATGTCAGGCACAAAAGCCTCTTCCCAGAGGAGCTTAACTTTCTGGAAAATGCGGTGAGAACAGGTCTTTGTTCTACGAACCACACACCAGATTATCAGAAGTTCTGGGTTGAAACTGGCAGTTCTCCAGAAAACCTGCTTCTTCAGACCAGACCCGGTAGAAAAGCATTATCCAAGTCCGTAGTATGAACAAGGTACCTGATATCATTCCTAGTTACACTAACAAGTGTATAAAGTTTAACATGTTCAAGGTTCAGATTTGGACAGAAATTTGTTTGAATCAGTAAAGTATTTCATACCAAGAGATTCACTGAGCTGAATAAATACATCTTGAATATTAGATTCACATTAGAAGGTTAAATTGAGTATTAGCCCAATATGTGAAGATAAAGGAAAATGATCAAAAGCAACTCAATAACCTTATTTAAAAGCTAATGAAAGAAATGTTCCTACTATTCTCTCTATATACTGTAGTTCAATTATCAATATTTGTATCATAGACTATTTGTTCTGTAAATATATTACATCAACTTTTTCACGTGACTATTTAGATAATGGTGCTAGAGGCTATAATTGAAAGGGGAAAAAAAATATATATATTTTTACAACATAAAAATGTATCAATATGATTGATTCTGTCCAAAAAGTCACTGTGCAGCATTCCTTCTATCAGAAATAAATTTTAAACATATTTTCTAGCAGAAATACTTTCCCGTGGTGTCCATAATTACCCCCCAGCCTCTGACATCTGTTGGCTGAAACTTTCACAACTCTTTCATACACAGTTTATGAAGACTGAGGACTTTTGAGGGTTTCATGACTTTCGCTGCCCGTTCCTCTGCTCCATTTCCTCGTTCTGAGGCATTTCATGGTGGGTTTATTAACCTTCTGAGGACCATTACACTAATGAAATGCTCACTTCCCGTTCAACTTCAGCTTTCAGATAGATGTGGTCTCCCACTGTGTTCAAGCACTCTTTGATTCTCAGTTGGTAAAGTAGCAAGCCCAACAGACAGTTGAATAACCCCCCAGACACCCCACAATGCATCCCAGATGTATCACACGATTCACCAGAAAAATGTCTTTGAAGTGCATTAAACATGTCTACAATTACTGTGGTTGATAATTCTATCTTCCATCTGTGTGTCCAGAGGGAAAACAATATTTTCTTTGAGGTTCATTCCCAATGATCACTAAGGAGAATAAAGCATTTTCAGTAATTAACCCTCATTAATTGTTCATGTCAAGAGGAAATATAGAAATGTAAAAACCTTTTGTCATCGTCATTACCATTTATAATGCTTTAATGGAAAGTAACTGGATTATTCTTCTGAAATTTTTCTAAAGTAAGCAACGAGAACATGAGGCGACATTACAGAGGATTTAATAATTTACATTTAACAGGATGCGCTGATTATTGCTTCATGGATTTGAATATTTGACATCATCTGGCCACTGTCATGAGAACAACTTTTGATTATTATGTTTTAATTCAGAGTGCTTTAATGAGTAATTTATCCGGTACCCATCTCTGCGGACGGTTTCAAAGAGCATCATGTGTTTGCAGTTTCAGGATGATGCACTTCTTTTCTCGCATGTCCACACATGTTCCTCTTAAACCGATGCCAAAAAATCAGGGGAACTCCACTCCAAAAGAGAAACATTTCTGTAAAAAGTCTTAAGTTTTGTTTGCTGCAAACATCGCTGCATAGAAAGGAATGCTGTATCTAATCAGTTTTGAGAAGTTGACTTCTTTTTCAGAGCAAAGACTGGATCCATAGTGTTGCCACAAAAGTATAAGCTGCTGATGTGGTCAGCTGCAAACTCCCCACAGCTATTCAATCATCTGAAATCAACTTGTTTAGCCTCACTTGTATTGTTTTTTTTCATCTTAGCAATATTATTTTCTGTTTACAGAAAATAAGAGAAGAAATAAGCCTTACATCTGTTCACTCTGTGAATGTTATTGTTTTTTGGTGTGTTAAAACACCTGATCATAGATGGTCTCAGTATTAAGCAAATAAAACCTGTTTTTTTTTACTTTTTGCGTATGTGGGTCACATGAAAAATAAACCCAAGAGTGCACAAGTTAAATGTATGGTTGTTTGTAGAAAGATGTCAAATCCACTTTGACTGTTGTAAACAAGAATGTACATCCAACCAGAGGCAATATATCAATATATATCGTGTTTGCTTGCACTTTTGTTTTGCTCTTGCATGCCATGTCTGTTCACAGAAGCCTATAATTATACTTTTATGTAGTGTCTAAAAAAGGAATCGCATGTTTAAAAGAAGTTTTGGGGACAGCTGTTCTTACATTTGCAATACAGCTGTAGATTCCTTTCTGAATGTCCTGTGACGAAAGCAGATAAGCTTGAATTGGGCTTCAAATGTAAATGTTTTCGTTAAAAAAAGGTCCTTCTGGCAGAGTGTCTGTCCTCCTTCCAGGTTGGCTGCTGCAGCACACCACGGTGTTCTGTGTTGCAGGTTACTCCAGGGCCATGTACCTTGCACATTAAAGGAGGGTGGTGCACACATTGCCACATGTTGGGATTGTTTGCTGCAACAACCACTTCAGGCACTGCCCAGCAGACCAAGAGCAGAGACGGGAGGGAACCTCTTAGGACTCCAGCGGTCCAACGCTGATATCTACGTTGGAGAAACAAGACAACTGACATTCACATTTCAGTGTCCTGATGGAGACAAAACTCCAAATGAGTTAAAGTGTGGTATAATTATAAAACCATCAAAATCACGTTTACGTTCTGTCTTTGAAAAAAATGCCCTCTGAATTTTCAGAAGCCAGATATTTGACGCCCGCTCAGTGATCGAACATCGTCTGCCGTTACAAAGCAGCATATACTCCGAAGTAGACCACAGACTTTTCCTAAAGCTGGGCATACACTGTGCGATATTTTAAATCGTTTGATTCAGCCCCATCGCAAACTGCACGACTAGATCGCTGAGTTCAAAAGTTCACATCCCACGAGTTATTGTCTCACACTGTACGACCCGATGCTCTGATGCTCCGTCTGCTCACACTATACGTTCATAATCCTCACGTCGGATTTCTGTTACTGGAACTGCAACGTTAAAAAGAAGTGGAAGAGGAGGAACCCCGAAGTGGGAGACACCAAAGATGCTCAGTAAAAACAAACGCGCTGCCTTGGCAATTTGTGCCATTCTGTGTGGCGATAAATGAAAAAAGAAAAGACGACGTTGTGTTTGGACAAGGAATTGGCTGGGCAGACGTGGGCAGTACGGTCTTTCAATCCTTCAGCGAGAACTGGAGGTCAGCAGCAAGTTGTATTGGTCTAACATGCTATATGTAGCCGTTGCTGCCAGCAATGGCTACATATAGCACGTTAGACCAATACTATCTACTGCATACGTACGTTTTGGCACTTTTTCTGTCTTTTTTTTTTATTGCGCATGCTCTCTGCGAAAGGATGAGTCCAATCGGGTCGCAGCTGCTTCAGCTGTGATTCCTTCACGAGGAGCGACCAGGATTTCAAACAAGTTTGATTTTCTTGCGACCACAGAATTTGTGATCGGGAGCTCGTCGTGAGGTGTTACTCTCTCGTCGTTACCCCACGTATACTGCACGAGGCACGACCAACGATTGGTTTGAAATCCGGCCCGATCCAAAAAATAGTCGCACAGCTGGAAAATCGGTTCAAAACGAGCCGACAATCGCACAGTGTCTGCCCGGCTTAAGCCTATCAGAGTAACTTTAGAATAATATGCTCCATCAAATGGCATGATAAGCAGAGGAAAAACCAAGAATAAACACCAAATGGAAACCAAGGGTAATGTCAAACTTGACTCCAGTAACATGATTTCATTTTGCCTTTGGGAGCTGCATCAGAGCTCTGAAGCCAAAACACAACGTAACTGCTATGATTTCACTGAAACTCATTTTAACAGTATTTTACTGTAGATTGGATTGCAGTTTGTGGCAGTAGGATGAAAACTGGTTTTTATGTTATTTCACAATACTTACCAAAATGTTACTCCATATTCACAAAGGGATGAACCCAATCAAGGATGATGAGCCACCAGCATCACTGTGACATTGTTTTATCTTTACCAACAAAATTAATTGTTTTTTGAATTCTCAAAAAAAAAGAGGAAATAAGTCATTCTGGACAAATATTTGAGTCAGAGATTGATTCTCTATTCTCACATAATACCAAGTATTTATTTTGTATGTCGATTTGCTTGAAAATGTGTTATATGCTGTCGGAAATAGTTTAATAGTCCCTAGCAGCTGACGTCAAAGCTGCAGGTGTTAACTTTCTGTGGCTGCAAGAGAAATAAAGCATGGGGATCGCTAAAGCTGGATGGATTCTGGGAAATGTTTGCATCAAAGTTCAAAGAAATACCCAGACGATGAAACAGTGCTCAGAGGAGAGCAGAGAATAGCGATCACATGTGAGACAAAGGTGCTGTTGGCAGGTGGGAAGTCCACTGGGAGTATTAAAAGGCAAGATGAGTACCCAATCAGAGGCCACGTGCTTCAGAGGTCCAAGTTTATGTTTTGCCACTTCATACCATGTTTGTTTACAGACGGTTAAAATTACACCGTCACATGGTCAGTGTAGGTACAGTAAGTTGTGGGAGAGCGGATTATTTTCCACGTGCGTCACCAGTCGGCACCACTGTTCAAGTGTCAAGTTTTCATTTGTGTTCGCAGCCCCTGTGATCAGCGCTGTGTTATGCCGTGTTGTGATTGGGTAAGAGGTGGGTGAAAGTCTCAGCTGTTGTTTAAGTCAATAGGTCATCTGTTATGAGCTGCATGAAAAAAACGTGAGCGTTCAAGTTCACAATCAGAAACATGACGTACGAATGAAAGCTCTGTACATTGGCTGGAACAGACGTCATTGAGAAAAAAGAAACAACTAGTTATTCATCACATTAACTCATCTTTATACTCCACCTAATATATATATATATATATATATATATATATATATATATATATATATATATATATATATATATATACTGTATATATATATATATATATATATATATATATATATATATATATATATATATATATATATATATATATATATATATATATATATATATATATATATATATATATATATATATATATATATATATACTGTATATATATATTATATGACATTTTGGGGAACGTTTTGAACAGTATACATATAAAACACATTTTCCCTATAATGAAAACCCTATAATGATGATTCTGAACCTAGAAGTTCAGGTTCCAGTGACAAAAAATATAAATATGAAAGCAAAATAATCTTATGAAGGTGAGTCCAAACTAAATATTTTTTTTGTAGCTTAGTAACCAGATAATTTTTTGTAATCCTGAAAAAATAACAACGTTAGAATTTCACAAGAACTTATCATAAGGAGAAAGATTGTTCAGAATGGCTCAGGAAATGAATTACTGAATCACATTTAAAGGGAAAATGATGTTAATGATGTAGTTCCAGTGAAAACACTCCCATTCAAAATGTTTTGTAAGTGATCCGAAAAACAAAACTGGGAAGGAAGAGCGTGAGATGAGCCCGAAGGTCGCTGTCCTGACGTGCAGCTCCTACACAGCTGGACATCAGCCTGCCTGACCTGCCCACTTCCTGGTGTCCTCAGTGACCCTTCGCTCCAGACTGAGCATTACAGTAACAGGCCATTTCCAACTATGAACACACATCTAACACACGGTGCCAACAAAAACAGAACTGGAGACGCCGGTCAGCCAATGGTGGAGCATCTGGTCACATCCCGATGGCTAACACAGGCCGCAGGGTGTTCGCCTGAATCAGCTTCACTTCTCAACATTCTCACTCTCAGGCGTCGCCAGAACTAAAAAGGAGTCACCGGCGGTATCTGCAGGTCACATACCTGCAACGACTTCTGAAATAAATGTGTCGGTAAGAGCTTGAAAAATGGATTTCAGATAAAGGGCGTTTACAAAGTGATAGTTTATAATTATCAGCATCCAAAACAACGCATGTTCAGAAAATCCAGAACCTGATGGTGTTCACATGCAAAGCTTTGCATGAACTTCAAAGCCCTCTATTCTACGGTTTAAATTAAATACTTTTTGATATTTTCATATGCTTCGTTTTAGTGGTTTTCTGCCAGTCAACAAGTTTAATAAAGATGCTTCAAATTTTTTTTTTTAATCAGTAACACACACAAAGCTGTACTGCTTTGTTGGTAAATAGTTGTTTTTCTGGATTGCTTCTTATTGGGTCAGGTTTTCCCATGAGAGATTTGTGACAGGAAAGTACCATCAGATTTATGGTGCGTTTCCACTAGTACCTACTCAGCCCGGCTTGGCTTGACTCCACTAAGAGTCCACGATCTGAGTTGGGAGAAATGTGGAAGGACACAATTAGAGAGAAGATTGTTGAAAGCATGGCTTAGGCTGGACGCCTAAAGGGCTAAAGAAGTGAAGAGAAAAGCCGTTGAAAGGTGGAGGTATCAGGGATGAGGAAAAGGAAAAGGCCAAATAAATCACAAGCGACATGTGACACACCGTATCTAAAACTATACTGCCATGATTTTGGATTATTTCAGGTGTTTTTTTCTGTTGTTAAACTAAAATTTGAGTCACTGTGATTCGTGTCTAATCATCTCGACAGATGTGTTGTCTAACAGTCTTGTTTAAATCTCATAAAGAAAGTGAAGAGTACAACAGTTTTTCCGGGAATGTGAAACAATTCTTTTGAACTGTCACATCAAAGATAAAATGGAACCAATTCATCAATTTTAGAACCAATAATCAGGATTATTTTTTATTTTTGAACTCCTTTTCAACTCCTTTTAAATGTCACATCCCTGTTCAACCTCCTATCAAAAGACAGAAGAACAGAGGAAAGTTTGTAAGAGCAAGACAATATACACAGACTTGCTCTCTCCTAACTGGGTCGACAAAGACTAGATTTGTAAGCTAAATTAAATATCAATCGATGAATAGACTTTGTAATATGTCTAATATACCAGTTTGTGTAAACTGGATCAAAACTCCATCCGGATCGAGGGCCAACCGCCGCTTTCCTTTCTTTAAAGCAGCACTATGTAACTTTTCCACCTTAAAGGTATTGTGACATCATTTTTAACATGCTTTTAACACTATTAAAAGTCTTGGCCAACATCCCTCAAATGTGTCTAAAAGAGTGTAACAAGAAAAACTTCACTCTAGTACTCCATTCCTGGCTTTTTATGACAGTGTTTTTTTGCGCCGTGAAAAACGCTTCCTTTTCCCCCTTTCCTGTCAATCATTGCCTCGCTCCTCCTCCAAACCTCCTCCAACCAACCGCTACACACTTCTGCCGGCGTCTCCACACACACGCGCGCACACTGAACCACAAACACCGACAAACAGCCCAGACAGGGCGACTACAGCCCGGGGATGAAGTCCAACCGGGACCAGAGGACTGGGACCGCAGCTCCCCGCGAGCCATACGCTAACAGCGGCGTCGGAGAGTTAAGCCGGGAGCGACAGGCGAAGCATGCACGGAAAAGCAGCAGGGCGAAGCAGACAGTCCACAGCAAACAATCATAGAAATAAAGGCATGCAAGCAGCAGTGTCCCCTTATCTTAAGTCCAGTCAGTGGCCGCGGGTCTTCTTAGCAGTTTTCCTCCGGTGATGACAACAGTAGAGGCTCTAAACAGCTCCGTGTTAAGCCTGATTTATGGTTCCGCGTTAAATCGACGCAGAGTTTACGCCGTAGGGTTCAGCGTACGGTGCGCGTCGCCGCGTAACCCTACGCCGTAGGCTCTGCGTCGGTGTAACGCGGAACCATAAATCAGCCTTTATGGTGCGCTGGAGAGGAGAGGAGGCAGGGAGCTGGGTGGAGGGGGCAGTGATTTAGCGGGCCCTGACGTCACGGCCCACCACCAAACCAGGTGCGCCGTTTTTGCACAGTTATGCGGAAAATCCCAGAAAGCACACAATACACTGAATGTTAAAAGTTCGTTGTTTTTTGGGTGTAATTGATGTCAAGACACCCAACAAAACACAAAAAATCAAGAAAAATGTGTTTTTCATGTCACAATACCTTTAATATAATATTTCCAGAGTCATTGTGATGGTACATCAACTTCCAACAGGTTTAATGAACCTCTGTCATGGTCTGAGGGGTCTGTATCGCCTTCACTGGCACTATGTAACTTTGAGGTGGATGGTAGGAACCCTGCCACACTACTGGTAAAGAACTACCGCTTTTGTCCAAAGGAGCCGCCAAACTCAACAAAAGCTGAAAGTTACATTGTGCTGCTTAAACACCGATGCTAACGTGCCAAAACATGCAGCTCGTCAAATGACCACTTGTGGCTGCTTCCTAAAGTTTGTGAAAAGTAGAAAAATACTTACAGCCTAAAATAAACAAAAACAGTTTGAATCTCCATTGTCAGATTTCACATCAATGACCACTTTATATTGCATGCATTTTCATTTATAGTAAAAGCATATATGTGCATTGGTGGGGGAGGGGTTTTCTGATTGACAGTTGAACAGTTAAAATGGCTTGTTGTCCTGTTAATTGTATAAATACACCACTGCAACCAGCTCTAAGTTAATCTATTAAGGTTTGGGGCAGAAGGTGATCAAATCAGTCCATATTGGCTTTGTTAAACTGATGCTAATTTATGATATTAATGCTTCCTTTTATTTATTCTGATAAAATCCATCCATCCATCCATCCATCCATCCATCCATCCATCCATCCATCCATCCATCCATCCATCCATCCATCCATCCATCCATCCATCCATCCATCCATCCATCCATCCATCCATCCATCCATCCATCCATCCATCCATCCATCCATCCATCCATCCATCCATCCATGTTTCAAATGACATCTGAAATGAGGAAATGAAACTGGGCTTCAAACCCATCCTTCAGAAGATGATGGACTAAAATAAACATGCCTACCATTCTTGCTCCATGTTGCTTTATGCCTTAGCTATCTCTCACTCAGGTGAGTCAAGTGTATACTTATGCGGTTTAAGAATTGCAGCTTGCAGAACTGGATATAAATGCTTGTGTAGTCACTACTGATCAGACTTTTTTTTTCAGGTGAAATTCTTGACAAGTCTTTCAGATAAACCACATTCATGTCTCTCTTGAGGTTTTTCTGCGATTAAGACGTCTAATCCGAGCTGAACACTGAAAAAGGCCGCTAATAAATTATCCCTGTACCACGCTAACCCTTTCTCACCCAGTGACTGGACATATAGGTGAGAATATAATGCGACTTTCTTTTTGGCTTATAATTCTTCACACAATTCGTTAGTGTGAGCCACTGCCATTGTGAAGCAAAAGTGGGCTGAACTGAATGATTTACCCCCCACACACAAAGACTGTGATGCTGGTCATTTCTTATGAACCCATTTCTCAGTGTCAGGGGTGTAGGCAGGGACTTTCTCATGGGAATGGGCCAGACGAGAGCGAGGAATCACAAGAAATTCCCTTCCAACTGAAAGAGGGGGAAGAAAAAGTATAATCTGCTGACAATAGGATTTATATAATTCTTACATATTACATTCTTCTCTCCTCCCTGCTATGGTGAAATGTTAGAGCTGGCACATTCATTTAGCTTAATTTTTCTTTCCTGAAATCAGCTTATACATTTACAGTCACGTATACTGTCTGCCCTTTAGAAAGCAGGTCAGATAGTGATTACAGCTGAGGTGAGTGTGGTGGTGTAAGGAACAGATTCAGTCAGGATAACCATAGGGATAAGTAGTATTTCTGATAGATTTATTAAAGAAAGTGTACAATTGTATTTTGCAATCTGGAGTGGAAGAGAATTATAAACATTTCTCAATATTTAGATTCAAAATACTGCAGTCCTTGGTACTCTGTAATACCCGGCAGCCCCCCGGTACAGGGGGCAAATGTCATTTAAGAACATAAGCCTGAGATTACACCGGGTGTAAAGGACGAAAAATATTATGAATTGCATTCAGAGAAAGTTACAATACCAGAAAAGAAAAAAGATGACAGATGCAGCTTCAGATTTATTGTTCAGAACATGCCCAGACAAATCACGAGAAAATAGTTCAAGTGCAGTTAACTTGCAACTCCAGTTTCTCACAGACAAACAAACAGTCACAACATTCTTTCCCTATTTAGTTAATGTTTGAGCCTTTACAGAAGCCCGGATATCATTTTTATTGCAAACAGAATGGTTTCATGCGAGTTAGATATAAAAAGTACGACTAATGTCAAGCTTGAAAGATGTTACCTCAATGTCAGCTGTGTTTTGTAGTTGTTTTGATATCGCTGCACTGTGAGTTTCGATGGCTTAAAATGTTAGAGCTGGCACATTCATTTAGCTTAATTTTTCTTTCCTGAAATCAGCGTATACATTTCAACTTATACATTTACAGTCACGTATACTGTCTGCACTTTAGAAAGCAGGTCAGATAGTAATTACAGTAATTACACAGAAGCAATTTTTAAAAATGCTTTGAGGAGACTGTTGTCAGTCATTAGCGTTGGATATCATCGTCACACAGAAGACTTCCAGGAGAGAGATGAACGAGAGAAAAGATAACCAATAAAGAGAGGAGGTAAGTGAGTTGAGTTGGTGTGATTTTGTGATTAGCTCAAGCTCAGTTATTAGTAAACAGCGTACACTGGTATTAAAAAAGGGTATTTTAGACGGGGGTTTCTGAATGATGTTGTATCTGTAAACATTTGAAAACACCAACCAAATATGTACCAGTGGCTCCTCCGTCTGTCTTCCTCCAGTGCTTCATGAGAAAACAGGCCTCTATTTATATATTTTATAATATATTTATTTTATTGTATTTATGTACAATTTAATTTATTCTAATGTGACTGGCTAGAACATTGTCTAGCTGCATTTTGCAGAGATGCGCTAGCAGTGTTCATTCGTTCGTTCGTTCATTCGTTCGTTCGTTCGTTCGTTCGTCCGTCCGTCCGTCCGTTCGTCCGTTCGTTCGTTCTAATATTTCGTTCGTAGTAATATTTGGATGAAGTTGTGACCACCCAAATATGTCTTTATATATAAGATTAAACTGCAATACTGCACTGTGATGGAACACATACATTTAGGTATTAATATCGATACAATTTTCCCACTTTGATAAATTAGCACTACTCAGAGTTATAAAATACGTACAGTTGTTCACACTGATAAGACATATTACTAAAAAAGTACTAAAGGTCTTGTTTCAAGAAAATTAGAAGACTATTTTAGACTATTTTAAGTTTTAAGAATTCTTGTCAAGACATTTTCCTTACGCAGTAATACAATTGTCACAGTTTTTAGTTTTTTTTTTAGTTTTTTTTTTACACTTTTTGTATTTAGGTTCCTGTTTTATTTTGAAACCCCATGTCCTTGGGTTTAAGTTAAGTCTTCACTTCCCTTGTTCCCATCAGCCCTGATCGTGTGCACCTACTGGTATGTTCCGTCAAGCCTTCTGTGTATCTTGTCTTGCCTTTCCCGTGCTCCCTGCTGGTCCGTACTGTTTTCCCTGCAATGAGGCCATATGGCATGTCAGGGATTTTTTTTTAAATCCTGCTCAGCAGCGGTTTTGGTTTTTTGGGTGAAATAAAATACGTTTTTGAACTTCCTGCATCTGGGTCCCACTCAGCCCACACAGTGACAACAATTTTGACTACATTTCTAAATATTATGCTTATTTCCAGAGCGAATGTTCTTGCAGTGAAATAAGAGTAAACTACTTCAGGAAAAAAATTAATTAATTAGAAACATTAGCGTGTTTCATAGTTTTTATGTATCACATTTATTTCTGCACAAAAATCATCAAAGCCAGTTCTGTCAAAACTCAAATTTACTACAAAATGCTTGATATTTTCCCCAGGGACTTCCCATAGTTTTCTTTTCAAAGATTTCCAGAAGTGGAATGATCAGGCCAATCTATGACAGTAACCAGCTTTTCTCCCCCTGGTTGTGTATTCTTTCTTTGCTACAGCCAGAACTACTCTTAGACAAGGACACACACACAACTGGGTAAACAAGAAAGTGGGAGTTTATCAGTTCGGTTCTCGGATGTCTTTAGTTAAGATGCTTACGGTAAATGTTTTCTGTGTGTGCGTTATCCAGTCTTTCCGATCTCCAAAAATGGTGTGTTTTGAGACAAAAATTCTTTGAAAAACCACAGCAGAGGTCAGGTAAATATGTTTGTCGCCTACGTGGCTGTATTGATAAACATGGACTTGTAGATGAAGTGGCACTTCTCCATGGAGCAGTTACCGGAGACAACTTCTCCAGCTCCTCCAGGCTGACGAGTATCATTTTACCATAGTGAAAAATAACTGATAAAGTACGACGTGGGAAGCAGATTCTGCTTGAGAAAAGTACAAAATACATACAGTGACATCATATATATATATATATATATATATATATATATATATATATATATATATATATATATATATATATATATATATATATATATGTCACATCATAACATCATTGTCTTACTACGTGATTCTAACGGAAATTGATTTTTTTTTTTTTTTTATTCAGTGCTGCAGCCACAGACACCAAAACCCAACAATGCATATTTATGGAGAATAATACATGTTGGATATGCATAATTTCTCCATTAACTTTGGCCCATATTCCCTTCAGGTTACCTTTCTTTACACGTGTGCCACAAATCTATTTATACAATCACATCAGATGACCCAGTTCCATTTCTTTGCTCAAAAAAATATTTTGGCTGATGTAATTCCAGGCACCTTTTAGCCGGTTTGTGCCTAATCAGTCTACTGCTCACATGATTACAAGACCTATTTTGCCTGCATAACAAAATAATCAGATTTATGAAGAAGGTCTCCAGCCGAGTCTAATCTGCATAGGGCTTTTGGGCAACATGGGCGTGTTTAGGTTTGAAATGAGACACATGCTACACTACTGTAACTGGACCTTGGTTTCTGATGGCGGGGACTCAGGTCATCGTTGTTACTCAGCCAAATCCATCAAGTGTGTGGTATTCAGCTTTGATGTCACATGGTTGGATTCATATGATTCACAGGCTGATTCGTACAGTAGATCAAACACAGCTCCGTGTTTACGGCCCACCTCACTGCGGCAGCAGACAGATCCCACCTCAAAAGGAACTTCACTTTTCATCACAGCTGCAACGCTGTGGAGCAAGGATTTACTGATAATCTCTTAATACCAGGTTTGAAATGTCTTTCCTCTTTGGGAAAGATATCCAGGAGCAGTAAGTTCATCTGCCCACTTATACACACACACATACTTAAATCCTACTCATGGTAATTCAAATTGATAGTTTGGAAAAACTTCAGTGTATGACGCCATAATTTCAAAATAATAATTTGAACCAAGCCTAAAAAAATATATATTTCCATTCAAATGTTTTCTTAACATTTGAGTGGAACATTTTTATAAATCATCTAGTTCCATTTTAGGTGCTACATGACCAAGTAAATTATCAACAAATGCATTGAAAAGCTCTAAAAATGAGAGGTTTTAGACTATGTTTTTCAAGAATTCACTGCCATGATGTCAAAAGACACTTGAGCTCAGTAGCTGGACTCATGCACAGAAAAACCAGTACAGCTGGATCTCACGTGGGTTCAGTCCCGCTCCTTTGAATCACGGCTCGGCCAAGGACAACCAACCTACTGAAGAGAGCGACAGACGGCAAATGTCCATATGTTACGAAGGGATTTATTTTTTGGTTGTGAGGGCAATTTAATTTTGTTTTCATTTCCAAATGCAGATACTT